>NC_069090.1:14387735-14416663 GCF_947172395.1 Bicyclus anynana | reverse complement strand
ATTGTACTATATTTCGGTCTGCGTACTATACTGTTGAAAAAATAGATACTTAGTACGCAGAAATATATATTTTTCTGAAAAAATATTGGCAACCCTAGCCTCAACCTACCTGCGACTGAGACGTACCTAGTTATAAGCCTTACATTATATGCATGTAATTATCTCAGATAATTTGATACCTACGAATGATTTTATCATCAATTATTTTACTTGTGAAAAACCACAATTTTACAAAAAAAAAATAACGCTAAGCGGTGCTGTTTTATTAAATTATAATTATTTGCTGTTTGCATTGGCCTTCAAAAATAAAAAAAGAAACTTATAACAATCTACAAATATATTTAAATGTATTTTAATTTTCATGCAAACAAAATTATAAACTTCAAGGTAAACAGTAGGTACGGTACAGCAATTTGATTAAATCGGATGGTTTTAAACAATTATCCACATCCTTCGTAAATTAAATAAATGATGACATTATTAAGTACATTTTTGTTTATAAAATAAAATAAAACCAGTCAAGTGCGAGTCGTACTCGCGCACGAGGGGTTCCGTAACATTCAGCTATCTATAAAAACTACAAAAAAATCTTTTCTGTAGTATCAGAGCCTCCCTTAAATTTTGTTTTTATTGTAATATAATTTGTAGTTTTTTTTTTGTTTATGTATTATTGTGAATATTTCAAGCGTCTACCTGTTGCGGTTATCAATATCGAGCAAAAAACACAGCACAGCCTGGTGGCAGACGGACGGACGGACAGCGGAGTTTTAGTAATAGGGTTTTAGTTACCTTTTAGGTAACCCTAAAAATGTATTGGCGTTTAATCGCTTTAAATTACTTAAAAGCACCAGTAGATGACGCAAAAGTATAGTATTCTTACCCATTTGTTTACAACTCCTTGTAAATAAGTAATTATTGATGAAAATACTTATATAAACACTTAACAATAAAATAAAAAGTAATTCTTTTCATTGCAGTCAACTTTCAAAAGCTATTTACTTAATTAAAAACTCGTACCGACTGCTATATTAAGTAAAGTCGGGTTCTCATCGGAAAAAAATATATTTGTTGTTTTAAAAAAACAGCTACTAAATTGTTGTCCTTTTTATATAAATTCTGCCAATAACAATATTATTATTTATCTAGCGGATGCTCGATACTACGAACTTATTTAAATAAAAATTAGCCTATATTATTTAGCTAAAATAATTAAATATAAGTTGTGAAAAAATATTATGTATTAAAATAACTTGAGGACGCCAGCAAATTGGTTTTTACATTACATTTTAACCAAAGTAAATGATGTATCAATTACTTTGAACATAACTTAAAAAACGACAGACTTTCATAAAAAAACAACCCCTTTCAACCCCGTAGAGGTCAAATTTTCATTATACTTAGCTTTATATTTAACTTATTTATTTATTATCTCAGTACAGCATCCAATAGTTATTATTGATCTAAGAACAAATAAAATACATTCAACACACACACAATTAGAATTAACACGTACCTATAGCGATGTTGTTTGTGTGTGTAATAATGCAAACAAAAAATTTCGGTATACAAAGAAGATGTGGCATGGTTTTTCCATATTTATTGCTGAAATTATTCATAGATACGTAAGAAATTAATTACAGAGCAACAAGTTTTCCTCGATCCATTAGCATAGATAAAGTAGAAGACGATAAAATAAATAATAAGACTAATATTACGAAAGTTCTACCGAAACGAAAGCCTCTGCAACTATTGAATCAATTTTTCTGGAAATTAGAATAGATTATACCCTGGATACTCTAGTTATTATCCCTGAAAAACTATAGTTCCGCGGGGACTAAAAAACAGGATTTCAAGCGAACAAAGTTGCGAGTTAGGTACTAGTTAGTAATATGTTTAAATAAATGTACCTTTTTAACAAATGCAAAAAAATGTGTATAAAAACCCAGTAACATAAATTCCGTTTTTCTTATAAGCTTAAAAATAGCATAATTTAAAATAATCTTAAGTAACTATGTGTTTGACGAGATAAGTAATAATTAAGTATAATTAATGTATTATCTAGAAGGAATACTATTAATGATACTAGATTGCGAAATTCTTCTCTAATGACGAAAACCCGATCTAAATCGAATAAGACTTTTTAGTAAACCGCGGATGTACGTTGTAAACTGTATACATAAATACAGGTATGTATGTACCTATACAATAATTAAAAGTCGCCTAAAATTGAGTTTTTAATATCCATCCTTGAGTATATTTCAAAAGCTCAATTATAAAAGTCCCGCAGTCGTTAGAATACCCTATTATTATTGCAGGTATCAAAAAAATCCAATTCGTTATAAATCCACTAAAACCGGAATTATCCGATTTCATTTACATATGTATTAGTATTAGATTAACAATGTAATTTACTCACACTGAATCCGCACAACAAAACAACAAAACTCGAAATCCGCCGCATGTTGACCGATCTAGCGTCGTAACCGCACTGGCCTGTGGCATCTCAAATGGGCATATATAACAAGTTATATAAAACTCTGCAAGTCCAAGGACTACATAGGCATGCCTGAGATATTTTATAGGGTTCCGTATATCTGAATAAAAAACGCAACCCTTATCATGTATCTTTCCATCCGTCACCGTCAACTTATAGGATTGTGTGTCCGTCTTTCCACCGGTCAGTCAATTATCACCGAATTAGTACACGATGGTACACATATCAATCCTGGCGACCCAAACACAGAATTGTGATTTGTGACGTGGAAAATTAAAAAAAAAACGATAACTGTATCGTATGTCATCATATCAGATGACTTGTGACTGTGAGGACCTTAAATATAGTATTTTTTGTAATAAAAATATAATATTTTCAAAGTTATTCAAGAAAATACCTAGATGAAAATTTACCATTTGTCCTCCCCATTATATAAATTTATATAAGTAAATATAAACTTAAAATTAAAGAAAAAAATACTGTTTCACCGTAACGTAAGGGAAAACACAAAACATTATGTAAGATGTCCAAGATATTAAAATAACATTGCAAATCACAGAATAGTACTACTACTATGCACTACCAACTTACATTACGGAACCCTCTACGCGAGTTCAACTCGCACTTCTCCCATTTTTTAAAGATATCCCATCTATGAAGGCATCGCACGTGCATGCAAGGATAAAACAACAATATAAATACACCATACATTTTGTATGGGAAAACATACCGTCACAATCACTTATTTTAACATTTTTTACATATATTTTGTGTGGGAAAACATTTCATTTGTTCTTACTAGCTCAGAAGCAATTACGTTGATTTAAAGAAATGTTAATTATTTTTACACTATTACAATTTTACATTTGTTGCAGATGGATATGAAATGCTTGCTAGTAAAATGAAGACTTTCATGAACTGAGCTTTATTAGCAGCGTTTTACCTGAAATAAAACGCATATTAAAATACTTACCTCACTGGAAGCTTTTATATTGAAAGTAGCATTTCCGTTTCCGTCGATTTCATACCAGTTTTCGTACTTTTATTGACGTCACGTCTGGCTATGTGGCGCCACCTGGCGGTGTCGGGCTCGGGAAGTTTCGTAAATCGCTGAGCGCGACTTTAGCTCATTGGCTCAATATATCACCAGGCAGGAATTACTTAAAGCTTCCAGTGAGGTAAGTATTTTAATATGCGTTTTATTTCAGGTAAAACGCTGCTATTAAAATATTGACCGTAACTGGAAGCTTTTATATTGAGAGCCTGTTTGTTTTCGCCTGGTGACGCCACGTTATGATATTATTTCGCCAATGTGATTATTAAAATAAAACTTTTTATAACAATATTATCTCTAATTCGATTAGACTTTATTTAGAGAACAAGCTAGTGACGAAGCTTGACTGTGTCTGTGCATAATACAATAGTCCATTTTGTTAATAATGCATTTTGTTGTGTGGTGGTCACACACACATAGATTGTAAATGAAAATGCTACTTAAGCATTTTCGTAATTATGACGAAGTCAATACGGGCGGTTTGTCGCCAGTCGTTCCTAACTCGTCCCTACCAACGCTCGTGTTCTAGTATTCATTAACCAGTCCGCTTAAGTAAGACATTTTATATACTTTAAATTTATATTATTCGTGTGTATCAATAAACGTTAATTAGTTCGTCTACTTGATTTATTATTTGGATTCCTGACAGAGGCACGCAATAACCTTCTTTAGCCCATCAATCTATCAAATCAATTACGACATAATCATCTTCTATAGTTGTTAATAATGCATTTTGTTGAATGGTAGCCAGTAATAAGTATCTATTGTCTGTGGATATTATTTATTTAAACTGTCATCTCTTGGACATTCAAGTGTCATAATATGTCATCACCTATTCACTATATTTTACAAATATTAATAAATTTTAAGGATTTCATCATATAATTGATATTCACACAAAATTTAGGAAAAACACTGCTGACCGATATAGTCGTTATGAAGATTTCTTACGTGACGTCTTTACTCATTTATTTCATTCAATAATGAAATAGACTTATTATTTCCTGAAGGAAAATTATGATAGTGATTATTTTATTTACAAATAATTTCCAGCCAGATTAAATACTTCTATCGGTTTTTGAGCCAAATTTCGGCCAAAATTAAATAAAATCATCAGATTTTATACCATGTTGTCCCTATACTAAGTAATGTTAGGTCATATACACGCTTTTCAGAGAGTACCTACAAAAATATAACTATTGAAAAAATAACTTATTAAGAAGTTACTGACATTCCAAACTGGTGGCATAGAATTTTTAGGCTTTCTTAACGATTTGGCATGAATTTAAGGATATGCTTTACAAATTTATGATCTCTTAAGTAGGTTACTTGAAGATTCAAGAAACTTAAACTGAGTCAGTTCTTAGACATTAAGTCATATAATGTACTAAAACTTTTACTTTTAGACAAACACTACACAAGCCGATTTTTAAGTTTTGACAGGAATTTAAAAATTATTTCAGGTTTTCCCATATTTCTTGAAGACTACCTCTAACAGTTTTGTAACTGCTAAGTCTGTTGTCGTGATTATAATAAATTTGTCTTCATTCTATAGAATTATCGGTACTGCTAGCATTCGGAATCTGAGATCCAAATGATATAAGACTTACTCTTATCAAGGCTATTAAATATATTCCTGTCAACCGATTCTGATGATTCTCTGAGAATCAGTGTAAGTGGTGGCGATACCATAAAGCAAGTGGGAAATTCCCTATACACACTGTACACATCGTATAAAACAACTTGAGCGTAAGTTACATCTCGGAATACGTACAAGTAATCATGGACTACGTGTACCTTATTTAATGAGTATAGATCAGTCACCGAGATACCCTATTTCACACTCACTTTTTCTATGCTACAGTAATGAAAGCGCCAATTAAGGAAGATGGCGATGTTGTATAACAAGTGATTTGCATGCTTGTTGTTCCTGCCGCGTATACTATTGTGTACTGTTGTGAACTTAGTGATAGTCTAATTAAGGTTATTAGACATAAAGATCTTGCAATTCTAACTGTTATATTCTATATTTAAAGTCATCTCTCTTTTCCTCCGTAATATGTAACGGCTGTCATTTTGTCCTATTGAATGTTGCTTAGGAGGTGAGCTTGATTCTAGGGGCATATGAGTAGTATGACATACATTTCCTTTTTATTGGAATGCAGTACCTATTCCTCTCGTGACCATGAATTCCTCAGAGGGTGAATGTTTAGTAACGCTGCCCAAGCGTGGTCAAAGGCATTTGCTACTAACAAAAACACTGACTGAGGGTGTTAGTGAAGTAGGTAGCTAGCAATCTGATTATATTAAACAAGGTCATTGATTCATTCAATGGTACGGGCAATTTTTCGATATAGTCTACATCTACGTTTCGTATTATTTTCTTAGTAAATGATAAAATTGTCGATATGAACCGGGATTCTTAATTCTACATATCTCTTACAAAACATGCTGCCGATTCGATAGCATTGAGAAAGTATTTGAGAAAGAGACATGCATAGTTCAAATGACAAGGAAGTAATCTCCAACAATTCCCTGTATACAAAACGTAGGAAGCACCTTTGGAATTTTATTACATACACATGCAAGTAGGCTTGTGTCTATTCTTCAAACTGAGTTTCTGATGCTGTGCGTATTTAGCAAGTGGACCATGCGTAATTAGCAACAGAGCATGGTGCTTTTATGATCCTTTGTATTTCATTAAGTAGACAATTAATGATATTTCTTCCAAAACAGGAGTGTGGAACGATGTTTCATATAGATTAAGAAAAACACGAGGTTATTCGAGAGAACGGTAGGAGATAACCTCAGATTAACCTCTGTACGTTTTTGGTGCCACCATTTTCTCCCATTGAAAAAGGTGGTGAAAAAGGTGGCTAAAAAGACCGCTTGAAATGAAGTCTATCTCAAAATACTTTAAGTTTTCTGGATACATTAAACTTTAAAGCATACATAATACCCTTGATGGGCCTCGAGCCCCTGAAAAAGAATTCATTTAGAATCCTTTGCTTTGATAGAAATTTTTATGTTATCGCTTATGCGTTTTTCTACATTTTGCTAGGTGACGGAGGGTATCATAATATGTTTTACCTTTTCGTTTGTTTCTAAGTTTATGAAACCTGGAGTATGCAAATAATAAACTGTATACATCCAGTAATATCTTTAGAAAACTTAGATGTATTTGGAAAAATAAGTTTCCTGACTTTAACCTCTATACCAAAATGTACATGATGTTTATTCTGACGCTTTCGTTCATCAGATTTTCACGCCATTGTCACAAAGTAATTAATTCACCCATTGGTTACAAATCTAGTTGGCCTATTCACTATTTTGAAAATCAAAAAATCAATTGGCAAAATGTCATTTACCTACTGTGGGATATTCACGAGTAAGCAATGACGGCCGTGTGGCGCAGTGGGTAGTGACCCTGCTTTCTGCATCCACGGCCGTGGGTTCGATTCCCACAACTGGAAAATATTTATGTGATGAACATGGGTTTTTTCCAGTGTCTGTGTGTATTTATACATGTATATGGATATTATAATATCAACTATCTTAGTACCCATAATACAAGCTGCTCTGTATGCTTACTTTGGGGCTAGATAGTGATGTGTATTGTTTAAGTATATTTATTTATTATTTATTTATTTATGAGTGACATTTTTACATAGAAACTCAATTTTGTATATGTCAACTAGCAAACGTAAAAGATAGCGAGTCAGCTTGCAAGGGCTTTAGGACATTAGACTCTTGTACATTGCTGATAAACACCCCGCGAGGGTGGATTATAATGATCATACAAGCAAGGCTGTGCAAGCGTATGCGCATTGTATGTATATTTCCTGTCGTGCGTTCCAGGCGATGGAATTTTAAAATTTTTCATGCATTCCCCTCGCGAGGGGTGGCGATCACACACACGACATCGACACGGGTATTTGAATAATTTATATAGATAGATAAGATATTCGTATCCATACATCTTTCATAAACACCCCGCGAGGGTGGATTGTATTGATCATGCAAGCAAGGCTGTGCATGAACGTGTGCGCATTACAGATATAATCCGTGTTGTATGTTCCACGCGATAGAACATTACTCTTCATGCATACGCCCGCGACGGTGGCGATCAAGGACACCGGTATTTGAATATTTTATATAAAGAAATAAACACCCCGCGAGGGTGGGTTGTAATTATCATGCAAGCATGGCTGTGCATGAGCGATTGCGCATTGTACGTATATTCCATGTTGTGTGTTCTACGTGATGAAATTTCAACACTATTCGTGCCTTGCCCTTGCGAGTGGCGGCGATCTTCAGTATTTGACTGGAAATTCGTCTAGGAATGTTAACACTTTCTATAACCTCGTCCCCATGAGGGGCGGTAATCTATTAGACCGGTATTTGACTGTGCAAATACGTCCAGGAATATTTAAACTTTCTATATCTTACTCAGTAAGTTGTTTTTGCAAATACGTCCAGGAACGTTAAAAATATATACGGTCGAATTGAGAAACCTTTTTGAAGTCGGTTAAAAACTATGTATACCTTGCCCCCGCGAGGGGCGGTAAACTATTAGACCGATATTTGACTGCAAATGTGTCCAGGCACGTTAACAGTGTCTACGCCTTGCCCCTGCGTGGGGTGGCGAATCAAAATTCCTGTGCTAAATTCTGGCGGGATTTGTGAACCTTTTTTCAATGCCGGTTTGAATTGAAGTAACAATATGTTTGAGTAACTCTCAAAAACTCTTTGTCTAACTTGTCTTCGAGCATTCGTAATTTATGCACTCCTTTGAAACGAAAGCCACTGGCCACGCGTTCGTTTTGCAGTATATATTATATTATGTTAGACAACAGTCTATTGCTAGAACGTTCACTTTGGTTTCTGAGTTCACATTTTTAGGAAGCCCGCTGGGCCCCGCCACTTTTAATACTTTTTTAACTGTTGAAAAATCACTACAAAGAAAATATTATTATATACATGCAAGTACGAAAACATTTGCAAAAAAGCAAGACTTTCAAACATATGAAGTAGTGATCCGAACGGAAAAACCGTTAAAATAATGATCACGTACTATTTTCAAATGAAATTTGAAATTTTACATTTACATTTTACATAACGTTAACGTTGTATGTAACAACGTAATAATTACAACGTAATAAAATATAAAGTACTCACAGCGAATTCACTTCACTTATTACACTTTATCTTGCAATGTCGGGTACCAACTGATTGCAAGATGTTGCTTCGACGGCAAACAAAACGCCAATGAGCTAAAGTCGCGCTCAGCGATTTACGAAACTTCCCGAGCCCGACACCGCCAGGTGGCGCCACATAGCCAGACGTGACGTCAATAAAAGTACGAAAACTGGTATGAAATCGACGGAAACGGAAATGCTACTCTCAATATAAAAGCTTCCAGTTACGGTCAATATTTTAATAGTGAGTTTATTAGTGACTTTAAATTTGATTATTTAGAGACGTGATATTTTTACCTAACCAAAACCAACCATTTCATAAAAAAAAATTACCTAACAATATAATTTTTTTTATAAGTTTTTAATAGTTTTGTATATTTTGTATGTATAACATTGTCACCTACAAAGTAAGTAGGTACAAAGATTACCTATTTTCCGAAAA
Source organism: Bicyclus anynana (assembly GCF_947172395.1). Classification (NCBI taxonomy): domain Eukaryota; kingdom Metazoa; phylum Arthropoda; class Insecta; order Lepidoptera; family Nymphalidae; genus Bicyclus; species Bicyclus anynana. The sequence goes on along the minus strand of NC_069090.1, from coordinate 14,407,475 downwards.
TTAATTTGTTTAATCTCGAATAAAAAATCTTTAAAACAATATCAACGAAATGAAAATCGGTTCATCCAGTCAGGATCTATACAGGCACGGAGACGGACAGAGTATTAAAATGCAATTTTAAAAAAAATATTGATTTACCTAATTTATTTATTACTTACCTAGATGACTTTTATGGTAGATGTTGACCTTAGGTAACTTTGTTCTTCATAAACTGTAAATTTTATTGTACCTATTTGTTTCAAAATATTAGGTTCAATGAATGAAAATATATTTTTTTTTATTATGACGATATTTTCGCCTCATTAAATGAGAAATGAGTTTGTAGCTTTCATTTTCTGAAAATAGTGCTTAGAATCCTTTTCTACAAATTTTCAAACTAATCTATTTGTATTTGTATTCTACAATTTTTTTGGACACTGTGGGAGAAACATAAAGTGTAGGTAGGTACCTACTATTTATATAAAAGTGTATTTGATATTCAATTACGACATCGGCGCGAACATTCGCAGTGACATTTAAAAGTTAAGGCTTTTAGAGTGTCTCACTACAATGTTATAAATCTAATTTCTTTAACACTCTAATTTGACATCTCTTACTACACAATAAGAACGATAATTCGATGACATGAGACGATTTATTACCTTTTATTCTTGATAGTTTAGAATAAACAGCGTTGAGTTGAACACCCAGTAAGACAAAACACGTACATCTAGAATCAGCGGCGGTGCGTCTTTGCCGTCAGGGTGTTAACTAGCCACCAATAAAGAAAACCTCAATCGGCCCAGCCGGGGTTCGAGCACAGGCCCTCCGACTTGTAAATCTACTGCCTATAACACTGCGCCAAGGAGACTGTGAAAACTTGTGAAGAAACAAAATTATTTATCTTAGTACTGGCAAACGGCGACTTCGTCGGTTCGTTGCGTTAACCAAAACGAACTTTTCAAGACTCCAGCTTTACTATATTAGTATAGCTTGAAAGTAGTGTTATATATTTTCTTCTTCTTTCTTTCGACTTTCGCCAATTTTACGGAGAAGACAGGAGGGATCACAAAGTGTTTGCGAGATGGAAAATAGTTGTTGGTTCTTCTATAAGGAGCCCGGCTCTTATGATGATGATGCATTTTTGGTTAAAGTATAATCAATTTTCCCTAGTTACATCACTTCGGTTTTTCGCAGAAACTTAAAAGTGACGTGGCTTGTATGACGTTTATTCAGTGAATAAGCAATTCAAAGTTTATCCCTTCCTTTTAGTAGCAGCTTAGTACTATATTTCTAGGCAACCTCAGGATATTATCATAACTCTAGACAAGAAATACATGGGTATTATGTATTTTTAACAAACTATAACACTATTGTAAGTGTGCTTAACACTAATCTCGTTATTCCCAGGTGTCGTGTCGACGTCGGCAACGTCAATGTCTGTTGATTGTTAGAAGCTAAAGCCAAGATATGAAGCTCAACCTATCACGCTGCATGCAATGCGGATTGGCGGGTTTTGGGGTGACCATATTTAATTTCGTAATCGACTCGGACCGATGTCTTCCTTCTTCTTCTTCTTTCCTGGGCCTTTTCCGCACTTGGCCATTTGTGGTTGGCCGTTGTGCGTAGATCCCTTTTGGTGCTGGACCCCGCCGGAGTCACTCCAGCCAGCCCAGCTCGCTCCAGAAGCTTAGCAGGCCACCCAGGTCACCAAACGCCTCATGGAGTGTTGCTGGGGATCCAATGTGTGCTGCGCGTTGTTCAAATACACCTCTGCATCTAAGCATAACATGTATCGGGGTTTCCTCTTCCTCCATGCATGCTCTGCACAGAGGACTGTCGGTTATACCTAGAACCGAAAGGTGTTTATTTAGTGAACCGATGTCTTAATGAGCTCTCCGAGCCACAGAAGTGTAACCCCACCAACTTCCCAAAACCAGGCTGAGAATTTGAAAACTTCTTTGAGAAAAGGAATGCTCAATATTTTGTAGCCAGGCCTGGATTACAACCCGGAACCTCGTGATCCGAAGGGCCACTGCAGCAACGAGGCAGTTTACACTTGCATCATTCATCATCACAACCAATATTCGGCTTAATGTCACGTACGAGCCTCCTCTCAGAATGAAAGGAGTTATCACGCTGGCCCAATGCGGATTGGCAGACTTCACACAAGTAGAGAATCAAGAAAATTCTCAGGTAGGTATGCAGGTTTCCTCACGATGTTTTCCTTCAAAGTTTTAGACACGTAATACTTAATTTATTCAAATGCACACAACTGAGAAGTTGAAGTTACTTAAAATTATTTAAATTATTAATTTATTTTGATTTGCTAATGACAAAGTTAGGTCAATATTTCCATCACAAAAAGTTAAGCCATTAACTTTTTTATACATCGAAGTAGATCTAATAGCTGGGAGAAACCCAAAGGTCACTTTTAGATATCTACTGTGCTTTTAGCTTTAGCGCATAAACACAAAGCCGCAGTGTCGTTTATTTATTTTTAATAATAATTAGCAATTATTTAAAATCGAGAAATTATCTCACCCAACATTAACTGATATGCAGTCGCATAGGCGTATAAACTGATGAAAAGCATTTGCGAAGTCCAAGATGGAACGCGCTTGCCTTACCTAGATTACTTACTTATTTTGATATACCTACTCGTATTTGATAATTTGATATATTTAGGAGTTACGTCAGGAACCTAAGAAATATAATTTCAATCAAGAATAAACAAAAAATAGTAAATTCCCAAATATTAATAGTAGGTAGGTAATTACCTATATTTGCTATAATAAAAATAATGCAAGGCTAAAAATTTTTCCTTATTCTGTGGTAAAGATGTTATTAGATTTAACGATCAATCAGTCATAGGCGCTTGGGTATTTCCAGAACATAAAGGCTCATCATTTATTAGACGTAAACTAAAGAATTTGAATTAGATACCTTATGTCAATTAATAAAACGTCCCTATGTTGAATACAATTAGGTTTGAATACAATAATGACAGAAGCTAATTCCACTTTTTTCAACGCTAATTTTTTGCTAGATTAATGGCTAGAACCAGTTTCTACACACATAATTGTGGTATTCAGCATCCACGATGACTAAAAATAAACATCAAATGTTACGATGTGACATTTGATGAAAACAATTTACAAACAACTAGTAAACGTCGCGTGGTTCCCGTTCCCGTAGGAATATGGGGTAAAATATAACATATAGCCTTTCACGATAAATGGGCTATCTAACACTGAAAGAATTATTCAAATCGGACCAGTAGTTCCTGAGATTAGCGCGTTCAAACAAACAAACTCTTCAGCTTTATAATATTAAGTATAGATTCTAAATGCTCTGCAATGAGGAGAACCGGCTGGACAGCGTTCGGGAAACTTCGCGACATGTATACACTCAAAACTCCTCACCCTAAGTGCCTGAACACGAAAGTCTTCGGTGTGCCTAACTTGGTCACTGACTGTAGACTTCTTAAGAAGGATCAGAGTCATTCAGCGTGCGATGAAGAGCCAGCTATGCTTAAATCGGAGTAGCTCTGAGTGCTAACGAACAACTTTTTAGTGGTGTTGGCCTAATTTACGACTCTTTAAGAAGGAAATAGATTGGATGGAGACAAAGCATCAAAGCTTTTGTTCATAAAGTACAATACATTACTTTTGGAGTCCATTTTGATTTAATTTGTTTTAGCTTTTGTTCATTTATTGTAATGTAACCAAATGTAACACGCTACTTTGGGTTTTAATTTTAATCAAACTTTAAATTCATTAATTTTATCTTTTGTTTATTTGGAATTATGCCAATTTTTTTTCACAGTTGTTTTTTATTTTATAATAAAAAATAAAAATGAAAAGAATTGACTATAAATCATGTTTTATTTGTCCTTAAACAAACTGACCCTGCCTCCGATTTCGATTCCGATTCCGATAAACCAAATTTGAAAACTCTGATTCCGATTTCGGTTCCGACAAAACTACCTCCGTTACATCCCTGGTTTGAACAGCCGATGGACTTTGTGATGGGGTCTCAAGGTGTGGGATCGGCGACCCCGCACCGGAAAACGCAGTGTTGGTTGACCCCATTAGGTGAAATGATGGCATCTTGCGGATAATAGGGATGGATGCACGGCTAAAGACCGTGTTGTTTGGAAGTTCTTTCAAGAGTCCAGCAGTGTACTTCCAGCTGATGATGATGATAAATTAGGTCTATGTCAGTTCCATAACTAATAATTTAATGAAACGTCATAAAGACACTAACTTCCAACTCCGAATTCCGTCGAAAAAAAAGTTAATATTTCACAGCCTGACTTAGGATTTGAAACCAGGACCGAAGCTAAATAAGCACTGAATCAACAAAACAGATTAATTCAAAATATTTAGTCATTGTAAATTCATAAAATGCGAATAATATATGTCTACGTTTGTCAACACAATTATCAGAGTTAGTTATTATTAAATTCATTAGAATGCAATTTAATAGGGAACTGGTTACAATCGATTTTGCAACAAAGTAAAATAAGTGTATATTGCTACTCTCCGGACTCCGATAATTTCAAGGATATCCTGAGAAGGCTCTATATCCAATCCAGTGGTAAATATTTCTATCAGTTTCTTTAATCACCTAGAAGTATAAAGAAAATTGAGACCTCCGCTTAGAACGTTACGACCGATGGGGCTCGAGTGCTAAGAAAGAACAGTCCTGAGGTCTGATCGCAATGATTGGTATCGATAAATCTTTTTTTAGAATAGGTAAGTAGCTATTTGCCAAATGCATAATTTAAATAATACGTTATCAGACGATAGACGTCCACTGCTGGACATAGGTCTCTTGCACCTATATAAATAATGCATGTCTGCAAAGAAATAAATTGATTAATTGATTGATTGCATGGACCTCCGAATGGCCGAATAATTGTTCGTACTCGACTAAAATACTAAAGTAGTCTGTACGGCCTATAAGGCAGAAGCAGATCTACTCTAAGGGCGTCTCCTCTATAAAAGTATCTGCAGTCCTTTTCATGAAAGAAGGCTCGCGGCTAAAACCTAAACTAAAATTTTCAGCGCCTTTACGAATGGCACTAAAACCGCCATTACCAAATGACAATGAGCATTAGCGCCGCGTCTGGGGGACTTCTTTCGTGAAAACGACTTTACTTGTGGTGTCATCATCCAGTCTATTCATTTTTCTTGTAAGACTGTACGTATAGATACATTCATTTCGACAGATTGATAGGTACCTTTTTTAAATTATTAATTCCAGTCAGTAAAATGACATTTCAGTGACAGTTGCACTTCTTCTTCTTCTTCTTTCTTGTCTATGGTACTTTGTACTGCGATTGTTTCGCAATAATTCCGCCAATGGCAACGTAGTGGAAAAGAGCACACAGTTGCACTGGCCATTTTACTAGTAAAATGACATTTCAGTGACAGTTGCACTTGTCATTTTACTGACTGGAAGTAATAATAATAATCGTACAATCGTACAATAGCTGCGACTGCTTACTTACGAATCTTGTATCGAATTTAAGTAAGTACTTACGCATGTCATTAAAGCTGACTAACCTACATTTTATACTTTCACCCGACTGTAAGGTAACCTACACACGGCAAAACGTGTCATCCTTATTCGTACTGTATAATCATGTTTTTCGGAAGAAAGAAACGTGTAAGTTATGTGTTTATTTGTGTCTATCTGTAACTCATAAATGGATGGGTCGATTTTAAAGTTGTACTTATTTTTAAAAGAAAGCAGGTTTTTTGTTAGAAGTTATATACCTACTTATAGCTAAAAATGATGAAGACAAAAACTCAGCAATTGTATAATAAGGTGAGAGGAATTTCTGACACAAAATCCATTCTAAAAATTATTGACTTTGAAGGATTTTCAAAAAAAAATCAATTCAACCATGTTTATTCACAGAAACCATTTACATGAATTTCGCATTAGCCTCGGAGTTGAGCAATTATTATATTACTTACATTTAATTACATATTAAGAATTCATAATTATATATGTTAAGAATTTATGATCATGTTTGTTCATACATAATACGATTACCTATGATTTTCATAATTTTATCTACAAACGCCTCAAGCCACCAAACGTTATGGGTACCTAAGTGCTCAATATTAAAGCTGAAAAATTGAGTTGTAGCGTCCATCATTAGCAACCCATTTTTGGTTCACTGTTGAGCACGAATCTCCTCTCAGAATGAGACGAGATAGGCAAATAGTCCACCACGCTGGCCCGATGCGGATTGGCAGACTTCACTCACGTAGAGAATTATGAAAATTCTCAGGTATGCAGCTTTCCTCATGATTTTTATCCTTCGCCATTTGAGACACGTGATATTTAATTTCTTAAAATAAACATAACTGAAAAGTTGGAGGTGCATGCCCCGGACCGGATTCAAACCTACGCCCTCCGAATGAAGACAGAGGTATCCACTGGGCTGTATCTGCATATCGGCTATTGTAGCGTTAGCATTAGCGTTTTCTATATTCTGTGGTAGTTTCGTTGCACATTTCAGAAACTACTGGTTAGAACTCGACTGTTATTATGCCCGACTCAACACCAAAAGTCGTGTTTTCGATTCCCACCCGTTAGATAGTGGTCCGTGTAATGTGATGGTTAATGTACAGTGGTCGTCCGCTAATTCTTAATTATTTTTAATTCGCTTAGTCTTATTTATTACCGTAGCATATTGTGGGATGCAAATAAATTAATAATAGCAGTTATTGAATTCCCGTGTCTAGGTACCCTTAACCCATACGGAGAATCCAACCGAATATAGTATCGATTAGAAATCTCTTAAATCAATACAGTAAGTAATCATTTGTTATATTATGAATGCCCAGTATAATAAAGATATGCAGATGCTTCAATGGATTAAGTAGTGTCTACAAAAGAAAAGCAATACAATACAAAATCAACCAATAACAAAACTTTTGCTAGTCTGTTTTCGTGTTGTGTTTTTTAGGCTAACACCGCATAGTTAATATAAAAAGTAAAAGTACAAGCAAAACTTGAAATCATACTGGCTGGGTAGGTAATGCTGACGAACTTTTAGAGCAATAGAAGTGAAATGAAAATTTTAATATTTTTGCAGATTCTCCCATTTTACCTACCGCGCTTCTAGAATGCATGCGATTAGCCTAGAAAACATCGATGCCAATGTCAAGACACAAAATTGAGGTCTCCATTTGAGTAGTTGTTTACATTGGAAAGTTTAGTCGATACCTACCAGGATTCTTAATTACATTTTCACTACTCTTGCTCAAAAACACTGTCATATTACCACTCCACAGCGGGGCTAAACAAGCATATTAGCCTCTAGGGGCTAAAGTAATTTTGTTTTTTTAATTCTTGTCTGTTACGAGTACTAGCCAAGTAAGTACTAGCCTACTATAAAACGGAGGAGGTTTTATTCGGAAATAGAATCATTATAGGTAAGGCACTGATTGTTTTGAAAAATAAATAAAAAACTTTAAATTGGAATGAAATGCAGCGTTTTTGTCTGTGGATTGCGTTTATTTTTTTATTTAATTTTTATTGAGTTGCGAATAGAGCGATATTTGAAGACATGAAACATCCTTTACGGTGTAATACCTCTGCCTCTTTCTCATGTGAAAAAATTAAATTAAAAAGCGAGAATTTAAAAAACAATTGGCGTGAATAACTTGATTTTTTTTCAGAAATTCATTGTCAATTTGTGACCGTAACTTACATATTTTTCAACAATAATTGTTATTATTGTCTTTATCTAGTGAGAATGGTGATCCTAATTTGGAGATGGATGAAATTTAACGATCAATCTGTTACCATCAAAGTCGAGACGCATTTACTTAAATAGGTACTTACCTACGAAAAATTTTATAAGTGGAGAAAACAGCAACAAATGGATTCACTTACGAAAGGAGTTTTTTAAACTATTATCTCCCACGTTTATCTTACATACTTATTATTCATCTTCACAGTAGTCGGAAATTATGTTACTGGGTAAAAGCATCTCCCTTAATATCCAAAATTGTAGACTTTGTATATTTAATTTTCAATTAAAATAAATCATTGAATATTGTACTAAACTATTTTATTTTCTCGCAATCGTAGTGAAAAGCAGGGTGTAACACGTGGGGCTAAACCTATTATAAACTCGGTTTCTATTTAGGCGGCCCTCGCCTTCGTCACAGGCCCTAAAAATACCTCGAATATAATGGGTCTTTTTAGCCCCTTGTATAACAATCTACTATTTCTATCATCAGGTGCATTAGAACTTAATAGGAAGGTAAACTTAAAATTTCTCAGACACCTATAGCTGAAAACTGAATTTGGTCCGTTGATTATAATATGGTGAATTATTGTCCGTTTACTTGAATGCAGCACTAGGTATAGTAAATATTTGATAAATATTATTTAAATGTGTGACGTTTGTGCCTAATTACATCCAAATCCGTTCAACCTTTTTTGTGTCGTCTATATCCAAAATTAAAACTTACAGTCAATGATGTTAAATACTGTTAGATGTGTTACTAGGTCATGAAAAATGAGGCGCTCAAAAGAGGAAATTTCCACATCTCAGTGTTACTTATGGTCAACAACGAACGTTATTTAAACAAATAATACCTAAATATCGTCTACAATGTCGAGTTGTGTTTTCGGGAAGTGCAAAAATAAAAACTATATATAAGTACATAAATATATAATGGAATTAATGACAAAATTGTGCGCTCAGTTTTGTAGCCTATTACTCGGATTACTTTTTTCCGTGATTTTGTAGGGACGTAACAGATCTATAGTATAAAATAATCATTGCTTACAGTACCTATTAATAGGAGACAGGCGCATCGTTACATCAACTACCAGTTTTTATAACTTTTTTATGTGTTTGGAAAATGATAAGCAACTTTAAGGTTAAGTTTTATTGCTGCGTATTTGAGTACTCGTGTCACGTATACTTGTGGCTTTTTACTGAAAGCTCAACTATGTCAAGGCTTCGTAAGCACGGAATTAATGAGGAATAGGTAACCGCGATTTGAACCGCATCGTCTTCGTTTTCACGCCTGTGGCTAAGTAACTGTAAAAATATGCGACCGAGCTCGCACGCCTTAAGACAGTTATCCATATACTTATTGGAATGACACACAATGAGCGACAGTCCTGCTTTTGCTTGCACGCTTCTGAGTTCTGAATCTTCATTCGCTCGAACGCCGACGGTCTGTTAGTTCGTCACGGGCTCAGATTATGCTGTACATTTAAAACCTTTGCCTTGAAAAAAATAAAAAGAAAAAAGTTAGTAAGTGAAGTTAATTTAGGCGGGAACGATAAAATGTGGCGCCATTTTGTGTTCTTCTTTGTTCTGCTCTGTGTTTTTAATCTGTGCGAAATGAAGAAAAGAAAAATGGACTATCCCACAGACAAACAGTTGACATTGCAGAGGAAGGAGACTACCCCCGTGGATTTTACGCGGCTATTGGTGATGAGAGTTGTCTATGGTTTGGCGAAGGTCATGGGTTTCCAAGAGCCGGTCAGTGAGTTTCTGAACGGAGCCCTGGTTCCACCTGGGGCTGATGAAGATGACGATGATGATATATTTGGTGATGGTGATGATGATGGTGGGATATTCGATGACTATTGACGTAACGGTTTCAATATGGTTTTATATTTATTTATATCTTGTTTCTTAAGTGATTATTGCATTTATTTTTTATAGCACGTGTGTCTTTTATGCTAGGAATCGATACCAAATGTTTTTTGCATTTAAATTTCATAATTTAAGGTTTTATTAGGTAAAGGAATCTAATGCTTTCTGTAACATTATAAGTTTTGCTTTCAATTGCATATTTCCAGGGCTGTATTCCGTTAATGTATTTTAAAAAATATAAAATATATTGTCCTTCATAATGAAACTTTTCCCAGAAATAAAGTCGTCGAATATTTAATATATTTATTAAATTATGTTTGTTAAGTTATGTTATATATTTGCTAAGTTATGGCAGATAGAGCGCACAGTATATAACGGTGTCGTAGTCGTTCCAAATACAAAATTCGAAAACGAATACATTCTCGAATCAGTACGACACGAAGCGTCGCATCAGCAATTTTCAATATTATTCTAGAAAAATGACGTCATAATTTAAAGATTTTAAATTTGTTCACAAAAGGTAAAGAAATAAGATGGGGTTTTTTTATTGGTTATTGGTTATAAATGTTATTATTGATTATTATATTAATTTACGTAATTGTTGTTAGTGTACATTTTGAAAAAAAAAAAGTTTGTAAATGCGGATGTCAAGGAAACGCGTGACGTTTGTTTTTTAATGGGTTTCACCGGCTTCATCACGCTGCTTGTAAAGTCTCATTCAGGACATTCTATATTCTGTGTATTATTTAGTAAAATTCTGTTCTAACATATATAGTAGATATGTGATAGATACCCTCTTTTATTCAATTTGGGCATATATTATAAGAAAACATGTTGTTATAGGTAGATATTTACCTAGCTATGTAATATTATTTTAACCACAAGAGATTAGTTGTGAATTGACAATTTATTTTCTTTTAAGACATGTTACTATTTTATTTGTGTACAGTACATTAAATAGATTTAAGAAAATATACCTATATGTGAATAACCATGTGTACCTGGTAGATGTTAGTAATAATAATTTATTTTACCTACTTATGTATCAAAAACACTGGATGTAAATATTTAAAATATAAATGTTTTTCACATAAAAACCACCGTTTCTTATTTAAAAATGCATCAATTACCTATTCGAACCATGATATGTTCAATATTCCAAAACTCGAAATTTAATGATATTCATCAATATTGATATGGAAAGATTTTTACAATATAAATAATGCACCAGTATAAATATATTCACCATCATAAGATGTATGCTTGTTGCATTAATAACCCAATTACTGGATAGTCTACGTTGATAGCTCCGATACTGCTCATGATTTTAATAGGGTTGTCACCAAGTTATTAGTAATTGTTAATTGTAAGGCGTCTGGTTTGAAAGGTATGTTTGTAGGTGTAATTACAAGGACCTAATTCCTTACCTTAGGGCCTTTTTCTGTACCTATGAACTTATGTATTACATCATCCCTATGATGTAACTACATGCCTGCCAAATTTCATTTTTGTACTTCAAACTAAAAAAATCCGGTAGGAACAGCACCGGGGGAAAGAACAAATCGGACATATGACCGTCAAATTATATTAAGCGACACTTTTATGATATGTGTAATTTTTTTGAATAGAAGTAACATTTTCAAAGGGTAAAATTTTAATATTCGTTTTTCTAACGATAACGAACCGATAATGTACTCGACTGTACTGTAACGTACGTCTCAAGAATAAAACAATATTGTGAAGAATTATAATGGAATTAACGGAAGATGATGATAAAGTGAAATTGAAATTTGCATGACTTAAAACAATGGCTCAATCTTTCAACGATGGCTCATGTCGTGGCTCAACCGTATCTGGTAATAAAAATCCAGCATCCTGATTCCTGTTTATATCGACTGTCAGTGGCCCAATTAGCAACTATAATAATATGTAGGCATTACGCATTAGTATTGCAGGCATGAGTGTTTTTTTTCTTTTTTTCATCACAATATTTATTTACTAGCGGACGCCCGCGACTTCGTCCGCGTGAAAGTCGTTGTAAACTTTCAACTACCCCTATCCTACCCTACCCTAACCTACCTCTACCCTACCCCTACCCTACCCAATCCCAACCCTACCCCTACCCTACCCCTACCCTACACTACCCCTACCCTACCCTACCCTACCCTACCCTACCCTACCCTACCCTACCCCTACCCTACTCATTAAGGCTGCACTTCTTTATTTATTCCTCCCACCGCGAGTCGCGTCGAGCGCGGCAACCGTTACACAAAAATAATCCATATAGCATGAATTAGTATTCACGCGCGATGGCTCAGCGTATTTCTTGTATAACTTTGGTGTTTCTTTACCGATTTTTATGATTCTTTTTTATTGAATAGGTAATAATGTTAACTTTCTTATAAGGGATGAGTGATGAGTGTTATAAACATAAGAGTAGACAAATATAATTAGAAAGCTCCGAACTGCTAAGCTATCGGGAGTTACACGTGTTATTGTGAGTCAACAATAATAGATAGACATATATATGCTGTTGTGTTTTTATAGATAATTTTAAGGAAAACATTTCCGTCATACATGATTTCTATGTAGCTTTAACCATTAAGGCTGTACACGCGACGGAAGCTTAAAAAATTGAGTAACTTCTCCCGTTTTCTCAACATTTCTCGTCACTGCTCTGCTCCTATTGATCGTAGCGTAATGAAAAGTATACTATAACCTGCCCAGGAGTATGTAGAATAATTGTACCAATTTTCGTTAAAATCCGTCCAGTAGTTTTTGTTTCTATAAAGAACATACAGACAGACAGACAGACAGACAGACAGACAGACAGACAGACAAAAATTTTACTGATTGCATTTTTGGCATCAGTATCGATCACTAATCACCCCCTGATAGTTATTTTGGAAATATATTTCATGTACAGAATTGACCTCTCTACAGATTTATTATAAGTATAGATTATTATAAGTGAAAGCGTTTTTGAGCAAGAGTAGTAAAAATAATTCACAATTTTTAATCAATTTATTTTGTTGGCAACCCTGTTCTCTAGTGAAAGTCATACGACCTATTCAAGCAAGACGTGACTTAATTTACTCTTGCTATTTAGAACGGCCTAAAAAACTTACTGTCTGGATAATAAATGTTTGGTATCAAATTGAGTGTAAAATTAAAAAAAACACATTAATTTACTACACCTATACTAAGCATTTACATAAAGTAGATAATTCTCTTTTCACGCACCGTAGAATAACACGGTAACTTTCTGAATATATTTTACAAAAATTTACTGTTTAAAATTAAATTTACTAACTTGAAATATTTTTTATAAAAAAAAAAATCTGGAAAGACATGGAGATACATGACGTCATTATCTGCAATAGTCGTATAGCTAATAAAAATATGTCTAAAAGCCTTTTGTCTTGTGCCATTCCAATTTCCAACACCATGAAACCTTAAACCTCCGTGGTTTCTTCACAACCCGTAAAAGAGGTAGAGGTGTTACGCCTCAAACACATTAATATTCCAAGTCTAGATAGAGATACATTTTCGATAGCCCTACATGGCTAATGACCCGGTGAAAGGAAGTCCTAATAAGGACCCGTGATATACCACACACTGCACTCGTGAGAGAAAGTAAATACTTTTTATACGAAAGTAATTTGTTAACTCAACGATTTAAATGCTCTTTTTTTTTAATATTTACAAGTTAACCCTTGACTACAATCTCACCTGATGGTAAGTGATGATGCAGTTCAAGATGGAAGCGGGCTAACTTGTTAGGAGGAGGATGAAAATCCACACCCCTTTCGGTTTCTACACGGCATCGTACCGGAACGCTAAATCGCTTGGCGGTTTGTCTTTGCCGGTAGGGTGGTAACTAGCCACAGCCGAAGCCTCCCACCAGTTAGACCTGGATAAATTAAGAAAATCTCAATCTTTTTAGCCAGGACCTCCGTCTTGTAAATCCACCGCGCACACCACTGCGCCACGGAGGCCCTCAAAATACTCGACGTTATTCTTAGATTAGATTAGATACTGGTTTTATATCATAATACCCCTGGTTCTTCACGGTTCCAAGTTGGGCTATAGAATATCATACTTTTCTTTTTTCCAAGCAATAGAAAATAATTGGGAATTAAAGTGTAAAAAATATTAAATTATACAGGTAGAAACATCGCGAGGAGACCTGCATACCAGGGAATTTTCTTAATTCTCTGCGTGTGTGTTCAATCCACATTGGGGCGTGGTGGACTATTGGCCTAACCCCTCTCATTCTAAGAGGAGACTGCAGCAATCAGCAATGAGCCGAATATGGGTTGATAACGAACGAACAGGTAGAAAGAGCTTTCAGCTCTGTATCTCTATTGCGATTAGCAAAGCAAGTCGTACAGTTTGCTATTATCAATTAGCAAACTGTACCTACGTAGTATACTTAGCATTCGCGCATTAGTTCTGTACCAGAGACTTTGCGGCCCGGCCAGCCAGTATTTCGCGAACAGAAAAACAACTAATTGGCCGCTTTAAGATGATCGTGGTCGTGAACAAGTAGTCTTGATCGAGATCGTCAACAACTAGTCTTGATCGTGGTCATCAGCAACTAGTCTAGATCGTGGTCGTCAACAACTAGTCTAGATCGTGGCCCCATAGTACGCGAGGGCCCTAACGGTAAGCGCATAAAGCCCCATCTTCCGCATCGGACGCATCGCATCAAACAGATTTTAGTATTCTTTGTCATATAAGTGCGATCCGCATCGTAAAAAAATTAAAAATCCGTTTGATGGGATGCGTGTGATACCTAACAAGCGGATCAATTATACCTAAAGGTAGCATTCCGATATTGGCGCCTGCGACCTGCGACCGCGACAGGGTCGCACGACCCACTGCTTATATGAATTTATACTAACTAAACACTAGCACTAAACAAAAGTGGTCACGCGACGCGGTCTCGGGCTTTGTTTAGTCCTTATAAATGGTCCAAAATTGTATGGAGCCCAGGATTAGTCATTGTACCCTAGCGGAAATAAAAGAACTTACTATTTTTGATTATACAAATATACGAATTTACTTTAATTCTTTCGAAATAATATTCATTATCTCCCAAGAAGTGCAACATTATTATGGGCATTAATGGCGGATAGATGACGTTTTCAATGCATTAATCGATTTGACGTTTGCTGTCAATTGTCATGTATAGTTGCTCAATAGGCGCCATCATATTAAAACTCAAAAACTCGACTTCCAAAAAGGAGGAGGTTTTACGTTCGGTTGTATGTATGCTTTTTTTTTAGCGATATTTAAGCCGTTTAAATTACAAAATTTCTGTGGTTCTTTCAGAAACGGCTTTAATTAAAACATGACACTGGATTGGCACCGCCTTCAAACTGATCAGAAGGTAGTATATAGGTAAGATGTTATTTTTTGCTTTTTAGTTTAGGTTAATTTTCGAGTTGGAAGTCGGTTGAATTTTTTTTATTAATTTTTTTATTGTTTCATTTATTTATTTTTATTTAGTTAGATTTATTCACTTTAATAAATTTTAATAAAATCCTTGAATTTTTTAAATTTTAATGATACGGGGTACAAGAGTGGTCCTGAAATGGACCATCTCCTTTATACTAAGTAGTGGGTCGCGCGGTAGCAGGTCGCGGTCGCGCGTCGCGGTCGCCAAAAACAGAGGGCTACCTTTAGGACGTCGGTAATGACTATTATACATTCAAACATTATCACATTCTTCAATTCAATGAATATTAGAAATCTTTTTGTATACTTACGTAATTACCACTGTTTATTTACCTTTGATATTACCGCTGTTTGTACTGAATACACATCAATGCAATAGGTATGAGTTTTATCATCTTTATATCACGGATCTTTAGTAGGTAAGTTTTATTGATAACACGATACATATTTCTATGCAATATATTTTTACAGATATTGTTGTTCATAAAGTTTGGCTCAAGGCTATTTATTAATTTCAAAACCACTAATAAATAAATCGTAATGTCCGGTCATAAATTTTCATTACAATCGAGAAACCACGAAGGTTGTTCGTCGTTAACTTTATCGCGTTTAAAAATAACTTCGTCGTCGCTATCATCATATTTATGATCAGCTTTATTTTTATCATCTGCTTTTTTTTCATCTTCTGTATAAATTACATCATCATCAATATTGTTGAACACTCTTTTCTGTATTAATTTATCACTATTTTTAAAATTATCATCATCTTGACTAGCGATTAAATCATTATCTTTAGCATAATCCTGTGTACAAATTAAATCATCATCAAGATCCAAATCATCAACGAATTCTCTGTTCCAACTAACAGCTACATTTTCAGCATTATCAACATTATCATTTATATCATCTTGTGTGCAAACCAAGTCAGCATCATCATCAAAATTATCAAAACCTTTATCTTGCGTGCAAAATACTTCATCATTTACATTGCCTTTAAGATTATCTTTAACGCCTTGATCATATCCATTCATTCTCCTTATCAGATCACCCCATTTCAATTTAGTATTACAAAAAGGACAGTTGCCAGTTATTGGTACATATTCACCGGGTGTAAGAAAATGGTTCGCCAAACAGTTTATATGTGATACTAGATCACAGTTTGAATTTATACAGCTGAGTTTTTCCGTTTCTTTCAAGTAACCGGAACATAGCAGGCATTCAATAGTAGGATTAGAAGAAAGGTCCTTGACTTTTTTATGGTTGTAGCTTTTAACTGGACCTTGGACTACTGTCATGTGAGCTGGCGGTTCTCTTTCTGCCTAATAATATATTGATTTAATTATTATTTATTTTACTATAGCAGAGCTATTTGTGACAGTTTGTAGGAAAAATTTCCGAAGTGCTTATTTCTGCTACTAAGCAAGTATTACTTATTTTTGGTTTAAAAGGCTTGGATGCCAGTGTAATCACAAGCAGTGGAGTGCCCTTCATAGATGCATAAATGCCTGCCTACTCTGAAGCTTCACTAGGAAGCTGTATTGAAGAAGGCATTTTCTATTTCGTATAGCCTGTTAAAACCCTTGTAAGAGCCTTGTCACAACACTGACCACAAGCACAGGCTTAACACTTTCGCCTCAAGTCAACTTGACAGGCATCAGTAGGCCTAAAATGCACAACTAGACATAATGAAATAATTCTGTCTATATATTTCCATAGACCTATAAAGCAGGCAAATGGTATCTCCCTGCCAAACAACTGAAGTAAGGGTGCAGAATATTTAACTGTGAGTGTGAATTGTATTGCCAGATGTAGGGAATTACTGGCGGTCTGTCTTCATACCCTTCTGTTTGATTTCTTTGAAAGAAGAAAGAAAATCAATTTATTCAAATAAAAAACGTAAACGCATACTCGACCTGGACAATTAAAAAACAGGACGCACCAAATGAGCGCCGACTCCTAATGAGGATCGACCTCCACAAGACAAAGACACTCGCAACATATTTGTTTATAGTCTTAGGACTGATCGCAGATTGGCCGTACAAGAAAAAAAAAAAAAAAAATTTATTCAAATCTAAAAGTTACAGACAGTCATGCTGTTATGACAGCATATCTGTCTGTAACCAGTAAAATGAAAGGGATTTCAGCACAGCATATGCCGTGCACTACATACAAGCATAATACACATTGCTGATTTTCAGCTGAGACCAATGTGACATTGTGCCTGTCATCCAATATGTGTGTTAAGGGAACTGGCAGAATTGGGATGCGTCAGTTTTTAGTTCAGGAGACATTGTCTGGACTTTTTATTATGTCTATGGATATTTCTCTCTCTTTTGTCACATCACAACAAAACTGATAGCATAAATATTGTACACAACAAAAGAAAAAGTGAATACTTACAGGAAATTCTTCCCTGTATTCACTTTCCAACCATCTTATCATCAAAGGAAGTCTACACCACGGACCTACTCTTAGCATTTCACTTAGAACTCTAAGTTTGAACTGAAACTCTGTTTCCTTTCTGGGTATCTTCTTTAAGTCTAGGTGTTGCAGTCTTGTAGTTTTATTTGGATTTTGCCATGCCCATTCAAACTGAAATAAATATTTCTTATTTATATATTATGTATATTTCATTTATTACATTAATATAATTATTAATTGGCTCTATTTTCACATTACATGAACTGTTTGCAAATTATTAAACAAAAAGAAGAAAAAAAAAATACTAAAAAGAAGCAGTGTGAAATGATGAAGACATTATTAAAGTGTATTTTTTATAATATTTCATAATAACATTTATGATCCCAACCTGTTGGTGTTAAAATTTTTCAAGTTAACTTTTTGTAAGCATTGAAATTAGAGAATAATTATAAATTCACTTACTCTCAATGCTGAAATGTTATTTGGGAAACCATGCACTATCATAACCATTTTCCTGAAAACAATGACAATTTTTATTATAATATTCAATAATAAATAACCTGTTTCTAATGGTCTACTGCAGGCCTTGATCACTTTTAAGAGAGTGGATTTGGAGTTTACATCCACCAAACTGCTCCTATGGAGGATGGCGAGCTAATAATAATTTTGTACTAAACTGTAAGTCAAAGCCTATTGTAATGGTCCACTACAAGCCTTCCCTTTTTACAGCAGATGGGAAATGGACCTTAGACTCACCACACTGCTCCTATGCGGATTGGTGGGCTACAGCAATAATATCTGACTCTTTAGCTATCAAATAATGATTGCTCAGTCTTGCTCTTTAAGGAAAACCAACTCCAAGATGTTACAAAGAATGTTTTGAAAGAAAGAAAAATGTAATGTTTCATAGCCAAAAGATTTCATTTAAAATTTGAAATGAAATGAAATGAACTTATTTGCCTTAATACACTTAATAAATATACAAGATTGAGAATTTAAAGTTGAACAGGCTTTTTTAAAGCGTTTACTTTTGGACACAGATTCGTGCTATTGTCTTAGGACATAGATAGGTATTTTTCAAAGAGTTGGGCCAGTTGTTACGTAGATTATTTGAAAATCGAACATTAACAAACCGAGGGAAATGCTATAATTAGATCTCAGTTTTTACCATGGGCCTCTGTTACTCGTGCGATGAGCGCCACCAGCCCAAGTTCCTCTATTATGCTGCATTATTCTCCTGTTTGGGTCTCGAGTGTATCCAATGTAGGTGCGACCCTTATACTTTGGGTTGATATTGTAAAGAATGTAAACACCGTAAAAGTCCTCTATCACTTCTGGCTCTGCCATAATAACGTTTAATTTTTTCGTTTTAAGCTAGACCAAGTAGCATTTGTTTGTAAACAACACAAAATCAACAGGGCACAGATGATTGAAAAAAGGCATGTCAATGTTAAGGTCAACACAACAGTCAAAGTGACATTATTTCTATCTGTAAAGAATAATAGGTTCCTAAAATATTACTTTTTGGAATTATTATGTCAGTCAGTCGTATTATCGTTCCCTAGAAGTGAAACTTTTAGCGAATTAAGTAACTAAACTATTACATTTTAGCATGATTTTAAAATCCAAGTTCTCATTTGTCTGTCACAGTCTGTCATTTTGTGTTTTTTGACAGTTGACGTTGAGTTCCTTCATTTGACGTTTGTGGCAAATATGTTCCAGGGTTCCCAACTTAGGGGTTTTCCCCCCAGATTTAGGGGTCAAATAAGTGAAATGGGATTTTTTTAGGGGTCTGAAATTTTTAGGGGTATTTTCAGGGATTTTTCGACTCTTTAATATTTTTAAATTGATGATAATTTTAATATTTCTTTCTTGACCTAGCGACTTATAACGACGTATAATACGTTACTCTACAACCACTCTGAGGCAACTGGCGGCAATTTTCATCGAATAAAAAAAATTGTTAAATTTATTCATTGTCAACATACCTATTGTATGATTTCAAAAAATCTGAATCTTCAAATAAAGACGTAATATTTTGTCTGTATTAAATATAGACTTTTGAAACAAATTATAGCATATTATTTCTAAATTATTATGAATTTATATTTTTAGGGGGACAACTCAATAATTGAGGCGATTTTAGGGGTTTTTGACACAAACTTTAGGGATAAATATTTTGGAGAGTTGGTAACACTGATATGTTCCTTGTTTGTGGTTGAGTT